>NC_088225.1:16800229-16814578 GCF_036934945.1 Oncorhynchus masou masou | reverse complement strand
TCCCATCAGCCATGGTGTCTCCAAGCTCAGCGGAGAGGGGATCATGGCGTGCTGCATGTCCGCAGCCTGGGGCTCATCAGAAGACACCACTAATTAGTCAGACAATGGAGGCTATGTGAAGCTTCAAGGCTACCTCTGCTTTATATTAAGCATTCTTAAGACCCAGTAGAGTTTTTTCTTCACTGGTAAATGCTGCTGTAAGCCCCCTCTTTGCTTTGCCCATGTCAGACCAGAGTGAGGTAAACAAACACCCCAGGACGTGGTCATAGAGGCCTTGGATTGACCAAAGGGACACATAAATAAACTGACTGCCAACTAAGCCTTCTCTAAGGGCTCCATAGCCCATAGAAAATACATCTTATAATGTTATTGAAGGTATGAGTGAAGCATGGATGTTGTCTACTTCCGTCAGTTCACATGGAGATTGTAGAATTTTCTTGGTCTGTTACAGTACATGCAATCTATAACATCCACAATATCTTCCAGAAAGACAGTAGGCTACCTTATTGGAGAACTTGAGGTGGACTTCAGCCTCGTCATGACAACTCCTCTTCAGCTGGGCCCAAGCTTCCCCAAGGGTTCTGGAATGGGATCAAACAGGAGACATCAACCAAACTGGATAGAATGGATGGGAAAACACCCAAGTAGCAAACAGGTATATGGTGAAGAATATAGAACGATTAGAAATATATTCTGTTAACTCACTCACCCTTCCTCCTGAGCAGCCAAGGGGCTCTGGGAGAGCTTGGAGAGGTTCTTAGAGTATTCATCTTCAATCTTTATCCTGCAACAGACAAAGACAGCCATGGGGCTCTAAAGTATGGGACTCCAGGGAAGACCAATAGAGGAGAACATTTTTTACAGCTGACAGAGTTTCAGAGAAGCATTGGGGCATGGAGACACTGTCCTCCAGTATATCGCCAACACCCAAAGACATACAGCACTGTGGCCACTATGATGTTCAAAGCCTATTATTCTGTGCTGAGAAGATATCAAACAATATCCTGTAACAACAGCCTGGATATGAGTTAATGCACTTTCCTGTGGAAAGGCCAGAGATGGGAATGATGTGAGGCTATTTACTCATGGCCACCCTGAGGGCGACTCAGAAAGACCAGCCATATTTCTGTGACATTCAATTATCCCACAAATACCCATTAACCATACACATCTGAGTAAACCTGTCCTCTATGGGAGGTCACGAAGTCCATTCCAAAGAAATGGATATGGCCAGAATCTGACATCAGGTCAGCTGTCTCACTGAACCAATGAAAAAAGGTCAGCCCTGAATTAGAATGTTTGGGAATGGGGCCTTTAAATGAATTGTGTGAATACAGTCAGGGGAAAAAGTGAAAGTCCACTTAATTCTCAAGTCTATTGAGTAAATTGTAACATTTGTTGTGGGCACGAAATGGGGCCTCTTGCTATGCTGAAGCCTATGAAAGCATATGTTTAGGATGTCCACTTTATGAACGTCTACAACTTAACGTTATAAACCTAGTACGGTACAACACATGTATCTGAATTCAAACGTGCATGGGGATGATACACCTGGGGCGGCAGCTAGCCTGGTGGTCAAGAGTGTCGGCCCAGTCCCCAAGTCGACTAGGTGAAAAATCTGTCCATGTGCCCTTGAGCAAGGCACTTAACCCTAATTGCTCCTGCAAGTCGCTCTGAAGAAGAGCGTCTGCTAAATAAATACATTGTAAATATATGAATAGATACTATAGAGTGGACCCAGGTTGTCAAGGACAAAATAACCCATGCTCTACAACAACATAATGACAAGAGAACCCTGTTTCACCCTGATAAGACACGACAAACAGTCCAAAAAAGATAGGATAAAGTTAATCAATAACATTTCCCAACACACAAAACACACAGTACCGCTGACCCCTTCCAAGCTGACTATGTTGTGTTACCTCTCCCGGACGAACTCAGCCATCTCTTTCTGCATCTGTTTGCCCTTGAGCTGTTTCTGCAGCAGCACCTCAAAGCCGCCCACAGAGGGGGTCCCTTGGGGGTCCTTCTTGTCAGTCTGAGGGAGAGGATGGAGCATCAATCACACACGCAGACCAATACAGCCACAGACTTCATTTCATGGAGAAAATTACATTTTTACATTGAGTGTGTGTGTGTGTGTGTGTGTGTGTGGATGAGTGTATGAGTCAGAGAACTACAAATGTATGTGTCAAGGAGTGCATGCGCACGTGGTTGTGTTCGTCATTTGCGTGTGAGTTATGAGTGTGTGTGTGTCTAAGGGTTGAACAAGGAGCAGCACATCCCACTATGTGTAACAGGATGTGGATACGACAGGGAGTGATGTGGTAGCCCCACGTGAACCAGAGGTGACAGATTCAATTCACACAATGGGCTTGAGCTTTGGCTGAGTGGAGCACATTATGCCACAGAAATACAGACAGCCACTTAGAACATGACTCAGTGGAACAAGAACAACCATCCAAATTACAGTTCAGTGAAAAGAGACTTCTGTTACAATCATGTTTGTAGACACATGAGTTGGCGTTAATATGACAGACAAAATCTACCCTATCTGATTCAAAGTCATATGTAACAGGGATGAGATTCCTATAAATATAGGAAGTAGGGATCTTATTCTATGAGCTGGAGAGTGGTTTAGAGATGTCAGGCGCTATCTTACCCAGAAGTAGTCACAGTAGCTCCACTCATTGGGCTTCAGTAGCTGCTGCTCGGGTTGATCTGGCATCACACTGGGCAGCGGGAAGGTGACGCAGTTGATCTGAACGCAAAAAAAATAGTGAGACGAATTCAAGAGAGTGAGAGACAAGTGAGAGAGGTTTCTGTGAGACATCAGAGGGAGAGGAAGAAGGAAAGGAGGAGGAGGAGGATAAGAGACTAATTGCATTCAACTCTCAGGAATGAATGTGGGAGAAACACTATGGTTAGAGCAGACATCAAAGGTGTCATTTGTGGGAGATGTGCATAGAAGCTTCTCATTTGGAGACGGGACATGGAGGCTCAGTTTTTGTCTGTCATGAGGATGGGAGTAAAGGTCAGGAATAAGTAAATACTCTCAGGGGGTGTTGGTCATCAAGATGGTGACCCAGAGAATCCTCAGAGGTGGAGAGGGGGAGACATGGAAGGGGACAGATGGAGGGGAGAGGGACAGAGAAAGAGGGAGAGAAAAGAGAGGGGGGAGAAAGAGAGAGCACAACCTGTCCAGTCCTGGCCTTACGATCCTTACACTTATTTGTGATAAACTAAAACAACATCATAATGAAGAGAAAGACCTACAGTCAGTGATACAGAGGAAACAACCAACAACAACCCAAACCACTGTAGAGCGGAGTCACAGCTAAATACACCCAGCACTCAGACTGAATACACACTCTGGTCAACAGCGTCTTCAATTACCCTTAGAGGACTGCAATTATGTAATGTTCACCATCTGTAACCTCTCCCTACTGGCACAACAACATGTCCTCTATCTATGCCATACTGCCAATGACAGCAGACTACATGGACATCCAGACATGCTGAATCTTAGATGCACAAATATGTATTATGTTCACTGCTTGGCTAAAGCACACGACAAGGAAAAAGACACACTGTGCACATTTCTACTAGCTGATTACCATATTTGCTTATGTAACTATGACATTGTTTGAAGCTTTGTGTTGCAAATCATTGAGCCTATTGGGAGTTTAAACTATTTAGAATTAGGGAGAGATTTAGAGAAGTTTCTGAGAAAACCAGTCAAAGAATGGAAGCAAGCCCGAAAAGCTATTCTGTAATAAATACTAACATGAGCTCCGTTCTTTCCTGAAGGCAACCAGCCATCTGCAAAGATCTCCAACTCCTGCTTGAAATCAGTTCTATCAATGGCCCCTAGACATCTAATATGTACACACTAACACCCACATACAGACAGGCAAGAGAAAGGAGGTGCATCAATCAGACACACACGCACGCACGCACGCACGCACGCACGCACGCACACACACACACACACACACACACACACACGCACACACACACACACACACACACACACACACACACACACACACACACACACACACACACACACACACACACACACACACACACCTATAAGTTTGCATAATATGCATGCTTCCACACACCACATGAGATACAGTAGTAGGAACACACATAGAAGTGCCGTGGACTCTTTCAAACGCTACACAACAGGATTTACATAGTTGGTGGAGCCCAGTCACTGCCTAAGAGATCAGACTGATTGTCACAGACACCAGATTTTCCATCACACTGACTCGCTATCTATCACTGCTGTTGTTTATCTCCAGCTCACATCCTCCAGAAAATGAGACCATTTATCAGCAGCCTGGCTGTCTCTATAGCTCACTACTCTTTTATGGGCTCTTAGTGGGGTGCTACACTGTTAGGACTCAGAGATTCATATTCATTACCTCTGTGAAAATCAGGGAGAATTGTATGGCACTGTTGGCACTCTGTGTGGTTTATAGTAGTTGATGTTTTTGGACAGTCAGCAAATCGAGGGTGTTATGGTTCAGCCTGACAGTGTTATGGAGATTCTGAGAGGCAGGCAGGGTCATAGCTTATGAATGATTCACATGATGATGGTCATTCCTGTAGTTTAGAACAGACTAATTACACTTACCCACAACAGCAGACAGTATTGACATGTGCCAGTTTGCCTAATCAACCAGAGGGACAGTCTGTCCTCTACCTGCATTCATTATACAGTCATTTCCACCCTAAATGCTGAGGCAAATGTAGAAAGGTTAATTTATTGCCTGGACGTTTAAAATTGTGAGCTGGGCCTCACACATTGGAATGGTTTAGCTCTGCTGAATAGACAGAAAAATCACTAACAGCATGGAATATAACCCTTGCTTAAATACATAAAACACAGGAAATAACCCATGCTTAAATACATAAAACACAGAATATAACCCATGCTTAAAGACATAAAACACAGAATATAACCCATGCTTAAATACATAAAACACAGAAAATAACCCATGCTTAAAGACATAAAACACAGAATATAACCCATGCTTAAATACATAAAACACAGAATATAACCCATGATTAAATACATAAAACACAGAAAATAACCCATGCTTAAAGACATACAACACAGAAAATAACCCATGCTTAAAGACATAAAACACAGAATATAACCCATGCTTAAATACATAAAACACAGAATATAACCCATGATTAAATACATAAAACACAGAAAATAACCCATGCTTAAAGACATACAACACAGAAAATAACCCATGCTTAAAGACATAAAACACAGAATATAACCCATGCTTAAATACATAAAACACAGAATATAACCCATGCTTAAAGACATAAAACAGAGAACATACCCAGTGCTTAAAACATACAACACAGAAAATAACTAATATTTAAAGACATACAACACAGAAAATAACTAATGTTTAAAGACATACAACACAGAAAATAACTCATGTTTAAAGACATAAAACAGAGAACATAACCAGTGCTTAAAACATAAAACACAGAAAATAACCCATGCTTAAATACATAGAAAGGGTACCAACACATAAATCTCTTGCCACCTTAGCTAACACTATCAGAAAATAACTCTTCCCCCGGCACACACACACACACACACACACACACACACACACACACACACACACACACACACACACACACACACACACACACACACACACACACACACACGCACACACACGCACACACGCGCACACACACGCACACACACGCACACAGAGACTGTAGGGTACTCAGCCACTGTTGCTATGCGACAAATTACTTTTGCTGTAAAGGCACAATCCCCCATAATAACAAAAGATTCCAAGACGTCCTCCACTATTCTCAGACTGCTGTGGCATCCTCCAACTCTGTGTTCACTCATTCATTTCATGAGTGATTATTGTGTGACCGCTTTGGTAAAACATTTTCTATGAATAATAATACAAAATAACCCATCTGAGTCTTCCAAACGACACAGGATGACACCACAACAAGCTGTTACTCTTTCTTCTTAACAACAAGTCAAACAGCACTTGAGTATGTTTAATGAGGTGGAAAACATGGCTGGCTATTCAGATGATTCAGCCCTGTGCATCTTCCTTCCATCACACCCAGGACCAGCCTTATAATATGGAGGAGACAAGGTAACAACAAGGTTACGGGTCTACTGGTCTCAAATCAGTGGAGGCTGGTGTCACTTTAAATGGGAGAATAGGCTCATTAAAATTGATTAAAACACATTAAACACACCGTTCCATTCACTACATTCCAGCCATTAGTATGAGCCATCCTCCCTTCACCAGCCTCCAATGTCTCTAATGGAGGGGCCATGATCCATCTATATGGGATCTGAGTCTGTCCATGACAGCTGGAAGACAGGTCACGTGACGCAACATGCATCATGGGACAACAGAAAAACACCCTCCTGGACTGACATCATGATGAACGCCATACTTAGCATCAACGACAACAACCTCCCATTATTCCATCATTACACGACACCACTTCTTCTATGCAATGAATGAGTCCCTAAACAAAGCCATGAATATGAATTATCACAGACCAATTACCCCATTCATGCAATTTCTCTTTACACTGCAAAGTATAAAACTGCATTATAATAGAATGAATGTAGCCTAATCTAGTGGTCTCCTTTTCTGAGATATTCATTGCTTGATCCATTCATATTTCTACAGAAGACATGACATCATGGTTAAATGTTGAGGATGTGTACAGACCATCATGGCTCATGTAGGATTGGATAGTACACTTAGGATTGGGGTGCACAACAGCATGCCATCAATCAAGCCCTATCAAACAAAGCTCACCTGTAAAAAAAGATCTACAGATTAAAAAAAAATTTTTTTTCTATTTTTCCACAATATCAATTCAATTCGTTTTCTGAATGGCTCCAGTGTTCCCTATGGCAGTCTTTTCCATTTCAGGACCATTAATCAGTGTGCTATTGCTTTTGTAACCATAGAAACTGGCCTTGCTGCATCTCTCTGTGCAGGTCGGTGGGGCTTCACAATAGGCAGACTGACAGCTCCCGTGGCTGGAGCAGGCCAGCGAGCCCACCGAGCAGAACCAACACTGGGCACACACAGAACTGTCTGTCAGCCCTTAGCCCAGCACTCACCATCTCCGCCTACATTCCTCATTATAGGTTACATAACCAGGAGGTCCAGTGTCAGAACAACTTAAACACTCCAAGGGATGTTATACATAAATCTGGTTACATGTTTTCCACACAAATCCCTAATTTGCTCGAAATGAGTTTCTATATTTCTGAGTATAATGAGTTTAATGAATGCTAGTTATGGATACGTGGGAGTAGGAATTCAAGCTGCTTGTGGGATGTAAATGTTTTCATTAGCTGTTGTTGATGGAGAGTAGAACGGAATTATAATCATGGCTGTAATGTGGAAGTGTTGATGCTGTGTTTTGGTGAATGCAGTCCTGGGTGAACTGCATTGTCCTGCAGCCATGTGGGGTCCATTGGGGGATGGGAGGGATGCAGCATTACACTCATATAATATATTTCTATGTTTTCTAGAGAAGAAGACTCAGAGGGCTCGTCAGATTCTGGAGATGTCAGAGAGAAATATACTCTAAATATACCCAGAGATGTCAACTGTCAGCTACAAAGATCTTGTGCTTTTCAAGAAAATCAAAGCCCATCATACATTGAAAGAGTATGATTAAAACATGACTTTGCTGCATGGGATACCTATTCTCACTCAAAGTCTGCGGCAGCTTCTGTGAACTGAGAGAAATCTGAACCTCTTCATTGCTTGAGGATGCATCTCCTGTGTGTAAATGGCGCTTGTGCAAGCCTCAGTCCCAAACCCACAAGACTGATAGAAGGGAGTAGACACAGTACAGTCCATGAGAAAAAGATTAGCACTGATTAAGACTAATGTTCTATCCAATAGGCTGTTTGGTGTGGCGGCAGTGTTCCTGAACTGTGGGTTCCCCCATTACTCCACAGAGATCTGCAGCCAAACACAGAGACTACACTGCTACACGGACACACTGTAGCATAGTGGGTAGATGCAGTACATTTTAACGTTGGCAGATGGTGGAATGAAATACACAAACATCTAGCCTATTGTCTGGTAAAACATTGTTATCTGCTTTCTTCTGTTCAATTATCTCAAAAGGGAATAATCCTTGCTAAAAATAAACATTCTGTCACATCTGCTGTTTCTCCCTGGTGTAATGGTGCACAGGATCTGTATCCTAAACACAGTCTGAGGCTGCTGCTGCTCTGAGAGAGAAAGGGAACAACAGAGATAGACAGAGAGAGAGAGAAACAGAGAGAGATAGAGAGTGAGTGAGAACAACACAAAGAGAAAGAGAGAGTGAGGGCGACACAGAGAGAGATGGGTAGTGAGATGGAGAGGTTCTGGGTTTGGAGCTCCAGGGTACTCACTGTTATCTTGGTCTCCTTGATCTCCTTGTTCTGCCTCTTAGCTGGCGAATTGTTCCCCGGGTTCTGTTGGGAGAGACAGGAGGCATCGTCAACGTCAAAGCTCTCCTCGGTGTCAAAGCTGGCCGCCTCCATCATCACACAACACCTCTACTCCTCCTGCTCCTCTCTCTGCTCCTCTCTCTGCTCCTCTCGCTGCTCCTCTTGCTGCTCCTCACGGGGAAACCCTTCTCCTGCAACTGAGGCTGCCTCTCACAGCCTGCTGCCTGCCTGACGTGGTGAGTCGAGTGGAGACACGTCACTGGGGTGGGGTGGGGTGGGGGTGGTGGTGGTGGTGGTGGGGGGGGTGAGTAAGGGGCTGGGGAGAATGGAGGGGGATGTGTGGAGTGGAGGGAGGGGGTGGAGGCGGTTGGTCGTAGTCCTAGGAGCGTGACGAGGCTGTCACCCGAGTCTGGAGGTTGACGGCAGGGGGAAGATGCAGTGAGGAGCCCTGTGTCTCCCTACTGTCCATTCTGAAAACTAGTGAGACAACACATGGATGGAGCCAGCGGAAGAGAGCGAGAGAGAGTGCTTTAGCAATGTAAACATGTGTTTCCCATGCCAATAAAGCCCCCTTGAATTTAGTTGAGAGATGGAAGACTGAAGGAGAGGTGGGGATTTATTTACACATTCGATCACCATGCCTCCCTCTTCCCTCTTCAGAGAGATTGAAAGAAAGAGACAGAGAGAAAGAGGGAGTGTGTGTGTGTGAGAGAGAGAGAGAGAGAGAGAAAGAGGGAGAGAGAGAGGGGGTTTTGAATGAGGGAGGAGAGGATAAGGAGAGAGGAGAGGGGGCAGGGTCTGAGGGAAATGGCTTAGTAATGATAACTAGAAGGCAAATTATGATTAAGAGGCAAGTCGGAGGAAAAGAGGAGGAGAAGGAGGGAGAAAAACAAAACCAATGAACAGCCTCTCTGGCCCCACATGTGTGTCTATGAGCTTTAGAGCTTTGGTCTCTCTCTCTCTCTGTGTGTGTGTGTGTGTGTGTGTGTGTGTGTGTGTGTGTGTGTGTGTGTGTGTGTGTGTGTGTGTGTGTGTGTGTGTGTGTGTGTGTGTGTGTGTGTGTGTGTGTGTGTGTGTGTGTGTGTGTGTGTGAGAGACTGCGGTTTAGGGAGATGTGTATGTGCATACAATGCTGTCTGACAGTGTGGGTGTGTGTTAGCGTAATGACAATTCAGAGCGGTGTGGGTATATGATAATAGTGTGTGGGTACAGGATGTCTGATAATAGTGTGTGGGTACAGGATGTCTGATAATAGTGTGTGGGTAGAGGATGTCTGATAATAGTGTGTGGGTACAGGATGTCTGATAATAGTGTGTGGGTACAGGATGTCTGATAATAGTGTGTGGGCAGAGGATGTCTGATAATAGTGTGTGGGTACAGGATGTCTGATAATAGTGTGTGGGTACAGGATGTCTGATAATATTATGTGGGTACAGGATGTCTGATAATAGTGTGTGGGTAGAGGATGTCTGATAATAGTGTGTGGGTACAGGATGTCTGATAATAGTGTGTGGGTACAGGATGTCTGATAATAGTGTGTGGGTACAGGATGTCTGATAATAGTGTGTGGGTACAGGATGTCTGATAATAGTGTGTGGGTACAGGATGTCTGATAATAGTGTGTGGGTACAGGATGTCTGATAATATGTCTGTGTGTGGGTAGAGGATGTCTGATAATAGTGTGTGGTTACAGGATGTCTGATAATAGTGTGTGGGTACAGGATGTCTGATAATAGTGTGTGGGTACAGGATGTCTGATAATAGTGTGTGGGTACAGGATGTCTGATAATAGTATGTGGGTACAGGATGTCTGATAATAGTGTGTGGGTACAGGATGTCTGATAATAGTGTGTGGGTACAGGATGTCTGATAATAGTGTGTGGGTACAGGATGTCTGATAATATTATGTGGGTACAGGATGTCTGATAATAGTGTGTGGGTAGAGGATGTCTGATAATAGTGTGTGGGTAGAGGATGTCTGATAATAGTGTGTGGGTAGAGGATGTCTGATAATAGTGTGTGGGTACATGATGTCTGATAATAGTGTGTGGGTACAGGATGTCTGATAATAGTGTGTGGGTACAGGATGTCTGATAATAGTGTGTGGGTACAGGATGTCTGATAATAGTGTGTGGGTACAGGATGTCTGATAATAGTGTGGGTACAGGATGTCTGATAATAGTGTGTGGGTACAGGATGTCTGATAATAGTGTGGGTACAGGATGTCTGATAATAGTGTGTGGGTACAGGATGTCTGATAATAGTGTGTGGGTAGAGGATGTCTGATAATAGTGTGTGGGTACAGGATGTCTGATAATAGTGTGTGGGTACAGGATGTCTGATAATAGTGTGTGGGTACAGGATGTCTGATAATAGTGTGTGGGTACAGGATGTCTGATAATAGTGTGTGGGTACAGGATGTCTGATAATAGTGTGTGGGTACAGGATGTCTGATAATAGTGTGTGGGTACAGGATGTCTGATAATAGTGTGTGGGTAGAGGATGTCTGATAATAGTGTGGGTACAGGATGTCTGATAATAGTGTGTGGGTACAGGATGTCTGATAATAGTGTGTGGGTACAGGATGTCTGATAATAGTGTGTGGGTACAGGATGTCTGATAATAGTGTGGGTACAGGATGTCTGATAATAGTGTGTGGGTACAGGATGTCTGATAATAGTGTGTGGGTAGAGGATGTCTGATAATAGTGTGTGGGTAGAGGATGTCTGATAATAGTGTGTGGGTACAGGATGTCTGATAATAGTGTGTGGTTACAGGATGTCTGATAATAGTGTGTGGGTACAGGATGTCTGATAATAGTGTGTGGGTACAGGATGTCTGATAGTAGTGTGTGGGTACAGGATGTCTGATAATAGTGTGTGGGTACAGGATGTCTGATAATAGTATGTGGGTACAGGATGTCTGATAATAGTGTGTGGGTACAGGATGTCTGATAATAGTGTGTGGGTAGAGGATGTCTGATAATAGTGTGTGGGTACAGGATGTCTGATAATAGTGTGTGGGTAGAGGATGTCTGATAATAGTGTGTGGGTACAGGATGTCTGATAATAGTGTGTGGGTACAGGATGTCTGATAATAGTGTGTGGGTACAGGATGTCTGATAATAGTGTGTGGGTACAGGATGTCTGATAATAGTGTGTGGGTACAGGATGTCTGATAATAGTGTGGGTGTTTGCGGAGGTGTGTTTGTGGAGGGCTGATGCATATTTGAATGTTTTTCAGGGGTGGGGGTCCAGAGGGTGGATGAGCGGAAGAATTGATGTACACATGTGTGAGTGCATCGTATGTGAGTGCGGAGGGAGCTGAAGGGTGTGTGTGTGCTTACCTACGCGCGTGTGGTGGTGTTATCTGTGTGGGCATGGCTGCAGCCACACTTATCCTCTCTTTCTCACTATCCTTCTGTCCCTCACTCGTTCTACTCTCTATCTTTCTACTATCTCCCTCTCTCTCTCTTTCTACTATCTCCCTCTCTCTCTTTCTACTATCTCCCTCTCTCTCTAATGATGGTGTTCCACCAGAGGCTGCAGCATGTTTACAGCGAAAAGCAGAGCTGCCCCTGTCCGTACACGTGATCGCCCCAAGGACACCACCCCACTGTGCCCTTCTCTCCACCCCTGCTTATTACAACACCCCCCTGCAGAGGCCAACACAACAACACAGTCAGCTGTAGTAACCCAGTGAAAGCCTCATGCTTCGCATCGACGCACTCTCACCTTCCTCCTCCGAAACATGGCGCCGTTGACCAGCACCTACCGATGTGTCCGGGCTGCTCGGAGCGTGGCGATCCAGCCAGCGGACTTTCCCAGAAACCCAGGATACCCAGTTCTCCCAGTTTGAGCTATAAAGATTCTCTGGTCCAAATCTCAGCTGCCCATATGGCCCAGATCTGTCCATGTATTCTCCCGTTAGCTGATGACGGGGTACTCACTAACGCTGAGTAATTAGGCACGTGGGTTGGCGTGGAACACTTCTTGGCCCAGGTTCATAGCTGCTCAAAGCAGGACTGGGGAGGAACATAGAGGACCATTTTTGTCCTGAAGAATGTTTGATGCGTGCGACGGATTTCAAGCATACCATATCGAGAATAAACAGGGAATTATTGCATTAAAATAGTAAAAATGTTAATTAGTTTGCCTGCAACATATTATAGGTGTTACAGGAACCATTATTGAGTTTGAGCTGCTTAATGTTGATGTGAATTCAATATCAGATAACTATTTCACTCCAATCAACACGTTGAGCTGATTGCAATGTTCCAACCGTAATAGACTTAACAGGTTGGACAAAATATAGGTGTATCAGGTGAAGTCCCTTTTAAAAAGGGTATTGCAGACTGCAGTGCTGCGTTGAAAGTCTCACCTGTTTGTCCATAGCGGCTCTCCGTAGGGGCACGCCAGGGGTGTCCGTGGGATGCATAGCACTTCCCGTGGTATAAGGTGTTCCATTGGCTACAGGGGAAAAGATCAGAAATGCCATTGAGATGATTGACAGATGAAACCTGCTCATTACTGAATCAGTTCAGAGCGATAAACAGATGGGGGAACATACAACTCCTTCATGTGAAGGACTGGGTATCAATCCGTTATAGTGAAAAGGTCAGGTTGTGCTTATGTCTTCAAGTGACATCTTAATGCTATGGAGTCATTTGCATCCTAACAGTAGGGAATAATACATCCCCATCCATCATCCACACAGAAAGCAGTTTGCACTCCCTTATATCCCTCCATTGTCCCAGCTCCAGTCCATCTCACTGGGCTACGGCTCAGTACACAGCATATCTCATAGGTGTTTTCATCTTCTTCTCCCTCTGGCCCATAACAAAACAATGGCCTTAAAATAATGCCAACGGCCTAAAGGGAGATGTTCCTGTGTGTCTGTATGTGTGTGTGTGTGTCTGTGTGTGTGTCACAACCCTGCATACGTCTACGGCAATGTCCCTACTCACATCCTACAGGGTTCTAATGGTTCCTCATCAGCCGTGATTCATGGCCTGTCGCTGCATATCAAGGCAGCCCATCTCAAAATGAGCTAAGAGTATTATCACAGTTGAAGTCGGAAGATTACATACACCTTAGACAAATACATTTACACTCACTATTTCACAATTCCTGACATTTAATCCCAGTAGAAATTCCCTGTTTTAGGTCAGTTAGGATCACCTCTTTATTTTAAGAATGTGAAATGTCAGAATAATAGTAGAGAGATGTAAGGGTTCTCGTAGCGAGAAGGATCGGAGGACCAATGCGCAGCGTGGTAAGTGTCCATAATGTTTTTTTAATAAAGACAATAAAACACTTGAACAAAACAGCAAACGATGACATGAATATACAAAACTGAAAACAGTACCGTGTGGACCAAACACTCACACGGAAAACAAACACCCACAACCCAAAAGTGAAACCCAGGCTACCTAAGTATGATTCTCAATCAGGGACAACAATTGACAGCTGCCTCTGATTGAGAACCATACTAGGCCGAACTCAAAAAGCAACATAGAAAATCAAACATAGACTGCCCACCCAACTCACGCCCTGACCATACTAAAACAAAGATATAATAACAGAACTAAGGTCAGAACGTGACAAGAGAATGATTTATTTCAGCTTTTATTTGTTTCATCACATTCCCAGTGGGTCAGAAGTTTACATACACTCAATTAGTATTTGGTAGCATTGCCTTTAAGTTGTTTCACTTGTGTCAAACATTTCAAGTAGCCTTCCACAAGCTTCACACAATAAGCTGGCTGAATTTTGGCCCATTCCTCCTGACAGAGCTGGTGTAACTGAGTCAGGTTTGTAGGCATCCTTGCTCGCCCACACTTTTTCAGTTCT